>NC_057949.1:15901460-15931460 GCF_018555375.3 Anguilla rostrata | reverse complement strand
TGGCCTGGCCTGTGGAGCCAGCCATGTCTGTCCGTGTCTGTTTGGGGTAACGCTGGTGTCTCCATTACAGGATCCTCTCAAACAGGACAGAGAGTCCCTTCACCCCCCCCACACCCCCCCGACCCCCACCCCCCCCGGAGGTGCCGCTAACCGACCGCGGACAGCGATCTCTCTCACGCTGCCGTCTCGCCGCTCTCAGACGGGCGGGACGGGGCTCGAGGAAACAGAATACCCCCCTTTCTCCAAAAGGAGCGCCTCTCTGAATACTTTATGTGGGCCCTCCGCCATGGGACCTCCGTGACCCCAAACTTTCCCCGATGGCTCGACGTGGTTACTGACCGGGCTTCCCTGCGACAGCGCCCGTCTTTAGACTTGCGCGGAGAGATTTACCGTGTCGGTGTGGCCCCCGATCCCTCGCACGCTGACCAGGTCTGAGCACTCTGTTTAAAAAGGGGCCTGGATAGAGGACAGATTTACTGGCTGAAGAAATGAAGCTGGAAAGCAGGGTCGTTCGAGCGGGGGCGTGCGTGTGAGCGAGCCTGGTGAACTCTGACCTCTCGATGGGTCTGACCCCACATCCCCGGGGGGGGGGGGGGGGGTCTGTCCTCGGGGCATTGCCCTCCTGGGTGACGGGCAGGGTGACGCTCTATGTGCACTACCTGCACCCTGTGCCCTGCTCTGTGTGCACTACCTGCCCCCTGTGCCCTGCTCTGTGTGCACTACCTGCCCCCTGTGCCCTGCTCTGTGTGCACTACCTGCACCCTGTGCCCTGCTCTGTGTGCACTACTTGCCCCCTGTGTCCTGCTTTGTGTGCACTACCTGTACCCTACTCTGTGTGCACTACCTGCAGCCTACTCTGTGTGCACTACCTGTAACCTACTCTGTGTGCACTACCTGCAGCCTACTCTGTGTGCACTACCTGTAACCTACTCTGTGTGTACTACCTGCAGCCTACTCTGTGTGCACTACCTGTAACCTACTCTGTGTGCACTACCCGCAGCCTACTCTGTGTGCACTACATGTACCCTACTCTGTGTGCACTTCCTGCAGCCTAGTCTGTGTGCACTACCTGCAGCCTACTCTGTGTGCACTTCCTGCACATTATGTCCTTGCTCTGAGACCTTGGCAGTGAGGAGTGACAGGCATAGTCTGCCTTTCCGGTGTCACAGGTGTATAACCGTACGTGTGTTCTCCAGGGACAACCTTATCACCGTCACTGTGATTTAAATCATTCAGCAGCCTGGGAGATGTTCCTAATTAGATGAATTGGAATGAGGATTAATTGGAATGAGGATGACTTGATCCACCCCTCTCCGGCCTGTCTCACATGGGCCCTGTTCCCGTGACGATGGAACCGGCTCTCAACTGATCTGTCCCCCTCATGACTGCCAGACCTTTTAGTGCCTCTCCGGAGGGGACGGGGGGCTGACTAGAAGGTTCTCTTTCATGAAAGGCAATCCTGTCCCTTCACCTCAGCCCTGTGCGAGAGTTTCCATAATGACAGCAGTGGTGAGCACATGCTTATGTAACAGAGTCATTCTGAGAAAACGAGTGACTGATTGAATCACCTGCTGCTTGGCAAGCATTGAAAATCTACATGAAGTTCCAGCGTTACTGGTGCTTTTGTCCATTGAAGTCACCAGTGGCTTTGCAAGTTATACAGAGCAGAGAGAAGAGAGAGTAAAGTTTACTTATTAACCGACCGACAGCGTCATATTGCTGTTTCAAAATAATTATAATTAATTCCTTGTGGACTGCTGTAATTATCTTTAAGTGAGTTAATTTTAGTGACTGCGGCTTACTTATGGAGAAAAAAGAACGTGGAGGGGCAACTTAAGGACAAACATTGAATGAACGCTAGCTAAACTGAACTTAGTCTGAGGTTTGCGTGGAAGTGTCGAAGTGCAAGGCCACAGGAAGCAACGGTAGTAGCTTGTGACCGGAGCGTTTAACGAAAAACGAATAAATCTCTGAAACGGAGGTAAATGACAGCAGAGACCCTCCGTGGACATCGATAGAAGTTTCCCTGGATTTGGTTTGTTCTGCAGGCAGAAGGACCTGTGATCCTATTTAGAGTCATTCCACCATGCAGGTGAATGAATGAATAAATACATCAGTGAATGGACTAACCCATTTGGGGCCCAGACCACAGAATGAGATCCGGGACTCCTAAAAGATCTGCGCACATGGGAGAGAAGGGGAGAACGAATGGAAAAACATGAACCATTTCATCGCTGACAACATCGCTGACACACTAACCAGTGCCACCCATATAAGGCCTACCCCTCCAACCCCCTCTTTGCCCTCCCAAATCACAGATACATCTGTCAGTGATAGCAATAACCTTTCGGTTCGGTCCCCGTCCCGTTGCAGGATGAGGTGCTGTCACATTAAAGGACTGTTGATATGTTCCGGCATCGCTGTCCTTCAGCTGGGACCACATACGGTACACAAAGGGCGTAATCGGCGAGAAAAATGTCCCCAGCGGGACAGAGCAAGCAAACCCCCTCCAGCACTCCTAAAATTGGCGACGCACCCCGTCCTATTTTTCCATTCGGTTTCATCTGCTCGCCTCCGCTCCGTTCCTTTTTATTTATGTTCTCGGGTGCCCGTCTGCACGCGTGTGATTAATGCCAAAGAGTGGGCCTTACCGCTCACCGAAGTTTGCTCTCCTTTTTAAAAGTGACTGTAGACTAGGCCGGCCAGACATCCTCTTTTTCCCAGAGTCTGTGGGGCTGAAAATACCCGGCCAAGCGGGATTTCTAACGTCTGGAAAATTTGGCTCCAATTCCATAAACCGCATTATAAACAAACCAACAGCCCTGTATTGTGTCCACAACACCTGTTCACCTGAACACCCTTTCTGTTATTTTGAAATCCAAAACGTGGTCGCCCAACTTTAGACTAGTGTTACGGACCATATTTTGTGCGGTATTCAACCTTCTCGAGAAGTTCAGAGACAATCGCACTCAATGGTAAGATGAGGCAAGATTTAAAGTGATTTAAAAGGCATTGGGGCATTCCAGCCTAGCATCATTCGATTAATTTGGACACAAATCTAATTAAATATGAGCAGACCTTGTCCTGATGGCCCTTGATGTCGCTACATCAAATTCAGAATGTGTTGCCTTATTACCAACCAATAAATGGGCAGAGGAAATTGGCATACACATCCACACGCTGTGTATCCTACATCCTCGAGGCTACAGTGGCATCGATATGACATCAGTACCGTCCTTATAAAACTGCTGCATATGCATTGGAAGGTCTGTCTTGCTACGACATTGCACAATTACATTGCTTACATTTTTTATACTTTATTTTGTTGTTTCGTAAGTGCTTTTTAAGCTTATAAGCCACATGGTGGAAAACTCCCCAGCATGTTGAGACCTAGAATAAACACATAAATGTTTCAGTTTTGCATCCATTTGGAACACAAGGTCAAACCCGAGCTCTGGCAAAGCTCTACTCCTGCGCCATCCGACACCCTCTGTATCACTGAACATCTCACTGAACGTCTCACTGACTGCTTTTCAGCAGAGACCGCGAGCTGAACGCAGAGAAACGGAAAAAAGAGAAACCCGTTTGTCATTTTTAAAGGAGTACCATGGTGATTTTCACACTTTCTCGGTTTTATGTGCTATTTGCACAAGAGGCATTGAAGAAACACAATGAGCAAAGTATTAAATATGTCCGTTCTGTATTTTCGGAGAAATATGCGTTTTAAATTCATCGTCCTATTTTCAACCGGTTGAGAAAGTTGTCATTTTGCTACGTCACGAATACAGTAACCACTCCCATTTCCACGCCCCGTAAAGAAATCTGACAGGACACACCGTCCTGCTGTTCAGACAATGCAAATATTTGACTAACGTTAGGTTCACTTAAATTAGAGTGCCTTTAGATTATTTCTGGTTATATTCATTTAGCTAGCTAGCTAACGTTAGCTAGCTAGGAGGTTTGCTTTCATAAGCCAATGTTATCGATAACGTTAGCTTGCTAGTTTGCTTTTATGAGGACGTTATAGTTGTGCTTTTATCTTAACTTGGCTAGCTAGATAGCAAAAATTATAATTGTATATAAGTCAACGTCCTTACCTTAGCTATCTATCGATACTTGATATACTACTAAGCTAGCTAGCTTGTGAAAATTCAGTCTCCCAAAGAGAGCGCGTAGCATGGGGGTAGCTATGGTAACGGGGCACGGTCTGTCAATCATAGCTAACTGACAGTTCTCATTACCACGCCCAGACGGTTCGGGTGAATTTTTATAGTGGGAAATTTAGGCTTAGAAAAATACGTTTTAAAGTACATTGAAATGACTGAAGAATAAAACAATTATGCACATTTGTTTTGTTGTTGCCTGAAGACAACTGGGAAGTGTCACGTTCAACCACCATGGTACTCCTTTAAGGCCCAAATTTATCCGCTCATTTCTTTGCTGCAACAAGCTTTCTTTCGATGTGACCCTCTTTTCTCTATGCTGTGTCATCAACAGTTTTTTTCTTTTCTTTGATTGATCGCTTTGTGTGGTAAAGTAGAACGCGGTTGTGTGTGGAGCGCCAGTTTCCAGCAGACCCTGTGTAAATGAATATATATGGGTCTGCCATGCACCAGGCCTGTGGCTGAACTAGTTACCTCAACAAAGAAAAAGTCGATGACCTGGAATGTAAAATAAGTGATCTATAAACTCCCAGTAAACCAGTTTTGCTCTATTTTTATACAGAGAGAAGCCTTAGCTTGACGTTTCTGAACGACTTATGTCCCTCTTCAAATGGCTGGGTCAGCGATGGCATAGACTCATTACGCCCCATGGTATTGAGTCATTAATACGAAACAAATACGGAACACTTGCAGAAGTTACGCATGTGAGAAATAAACTGGTTTAGTGAAGCATAATGTGCTTCACAAGCAGGGCTTAAATTTGGCCCAAATGAGCAGGAACAGAGTTCTGGAAAAAATATTATATGTATTGCAAAAGCTTTAATAGAGTAAATATTTGTACTCTATTTTAAAACATTCCTTTTCCAATGATACATATATACAATGATACAATGTGCAATGATACATAGACATTAAATGGTATTTCCAGTGCCCTGTATATAATATTTGGCCCCTTCCTGATTTTCTCTGTTACTGCATATCACATTGAATGGTTTCAGATATTTATTGTAATATTATAATGCAATATTAGACAAAGGGAGCACTCTTCTTTGCAGAACTGCTTTAATTCAGATTAATTGGTAGGTTTTTCACATGAGTGATATGGATGTTGGATAACTCTTTTCATATGTTTACTCAGTTTCCCCTTATCTAATATTACATTGTGTCTAAAGATGCAGCACAGCACAGAGCACAGCACAGAGCAGCAACGGTACAGCACAGAGCACAGCACAGAGCAGCAACAGTACAGCACAGAGCATCAGCAGCACAACCCAGAGCAGCAGCAGCATAGCCTAGAGCAGCAACAGCAGCACAGCCCAGAGCAGTAGCAGCTGCAGCACAACACAGAGCAGCAACAGCACAGCCCAGAGCAGAGCAGCAACAGCAGCACAGCACAGAGAAGCAGCAATAGCAGCACAACCCAGAGCAGCAGCAACAGCACAGCCCAGAGCAGCAGCAGCACATCACAGCCCAGAGCAGCAGCAACAGCACAGCCCAGAGCAGCAGCAGCACAGCACAGAGCAGAAGCAGCCGCAGCACAACACAGAGAAGCAACAGCGGCACAGCCCAGAGCAGCAACAGCAGCACAACCCAGAGCAGCAACAGCACAGCTCAGAGCAGCAACAGTAGCACAACCCAGAGCAGCAACAGCACAGCCCAGAGCAGCAACAGCAGCACAACCCAGAGCAGCAACAGCACAGCCCAGAGCAGCAACAGCAGCACAACCCAGAGCAGCAACAGCACAGCCCAGAGCAGCAGCAGCACATCACAGCCCAGAGCAGCAGCAACAGCACAGCCCAGAGCAGCAGCAGCACAGCACAGAGCAGAAGCAGCCGCAGCACAACACAGAGAAGCAACAGCGGCACAGCCCAGAGCAGCAACAGCAGCACAACCCAGAGCAGCAACAGCACAGCCCAGAGCAGCAACAGTAGCACAACCCAGATCAGCAACAGCACAGCCCAGAGCAGCAACAGCAGCACAACCCAGAGCAGCAACAGCACAGCCCAGAGCAGCAACAGCAGCACAACCCAGAGCAGCAACAGCACAGCCCAGAGCAGCAACAGTAGCACAATCCAGAGCAGCAACAGCACAGCCCAGAGCAGCAACAGCAGCACAACCCAGAGCAGCAACAGCACAGCCCAGAGCAACAACAGCAGCACAGTACAGAGCAGAAACAGCAGCACAGCCCAGAGCAGCAACAGTAGAACAGTCCAGAGCAGAAACAGCACAGCATAGAGCAGCAACAGCACAGCCCAGAGCAACAACAGCAGCACAGTCCAGAGCAGAAACAGCACAGCACAGAGCAGTAACACATCTATAACAAGCCCTAAGAAGAAAAGATAAAATGTTGAACTGAATAAAAATCCTAGGGGGTGCGAAGCCAAGATGCAGTCAGAAGAGGTGGGTCTGTGTGATTGTGATGTGAGCTAATGAATAATTACCAAATCCAACGGAGTGTAAATGATTTAGAAATTATAACTCTTGAGACTCACACACGCACACACATACACACACATGCTCACACACACTCACACAGACACACACACATGCGCACACACACTCACACAGACACTCACATGCACACACACAGGTGCACACACACACACACACACTCACACAGGCACACTCACACTCACACACACACACACACACACACACACACACGCACACACACTTGCACATGCACACTAATTCCTGCAGCAGAACGAATCACCAGCTGTTGACCTGATTTTGGAACTGGGCTCCCCATTTCTGTTTAGGGTGTGCTTCAGGATGCAGATTTCCTTTCTCGACAAAGCTGTTGTAACAGACGTGGTGCATCATCCAGCAACGTGGATAGATTTGTCTTTCGGGTGAGACGTTAAACCGAGGCCCTGACTCACTGTGGTCATTAAAGGTCCCATGACACTATTCGCAAAGAGTAGGGGGTTCCCCAGTGTCCTGGCTATAATCCCAAATCTGGCTTTCACAAAAACTTTCCACCTAGTCATCCCCTGATTTAATTGGCTAAAAAATGTTCTCTCCCTCCAGTGGAGCTGCTCAGTGGCCAACAATAGAGGATTGTGGTTGTACTGAGCAGCTCCCAGGTGTGAATGTGTATTAGTGTGAAGTGTATTAGTTCCTGCAAAAGAGCATCCGTGCTCAGTGAACCTACCCTGGGTAAATAAAGGTTAAATACGAATAAAATGTTTTGTAAAAATAGAGTTTCTTACACCCCGATTCATAAGGGCATTCATCCAAGCATTTACCTAAGAGGGCAACAGTGGCGTTCAACCGGAGAAACAATCCTTCACAATCAGATCACGGTGCGGCTGAATCGATGCAGAGCCAAGACTACCAAAAGGTGGCTTTGATTGTCTGCATGTTTTTTCCATGAGACAGGAGAGAGAAAGGAACTGCTTGTGCCTTAATGGCTGAATAGATGGCCATTAGAAGGCATCTGGAATACTCCAAGGACGTGTAAACATTGGTTGTGGCATTGCGGACGACTTTACGCCAGTCGCTGAAGATGGTGACCATGGTTGCGGCCAGCATTGAGTCATGGAAATTATTGTTGGGACGTTTCGTCATGAATTAAATGAGTGTAGGAGTGCAGGCCAACATCATCAATGGCTGTGTGTCCACAGACTCCGTGACAACGGACTGTTTACTATCTCTCTTAATTGTGATGAGCTCTTGTAATTGTAATGGTCATTTGCCCATGATGCAAGCCTTAGAGCAACAACAGCAACAAAAAAAACAACAATAATAATAATCATACTAATAATAAATTTATATTGCACCTCTCTTACAAAAAAAATGCATATCAAAGTGCTTTACTGAAAAAGTAAAGAGCAAATGTACATATACACATAAGCATACAAACATACAAGTGAAACATTTTTTAAAGATTGCAAATAAAATAGGATTAGAAAATAGGAGTGACAAAAAAATACGCAGCAAATAAACAAAGCATATCTGTACAGCAAATGAATGCATCCTTATTCCAGCCAGCACATCAGTCACAAACAGTGCATACCGGCCCGGCTGTCAGCCAAACAGATACTGAACTGGGACGAGGAACGAAGGTCCATCAGTCAGTTCATCTCCCTTTAAAGGGACAGTAACTGGAAAACAATGGAGCCTTCTCATAACCCAACACATACTCCCCCCCCCCACGGTTCTCAATCATACCACAGGCAGGAGCCTAACCTGTTACAGCACGCGTTCGACTGTACTGCTTCTAAAATTGGCAGATGTTTTTTTTATTTTTTTATTTTTTTAAGGAACAGTACAAGAATCAGTTTAAATTCAGCTGTGTATAAAAACCGCATTATCCATTACATTAAAGGCATTTAGCAGACGCTCTTATCCAGAGCGACTTATACACAATTTTTACAAAGCATTTACACTGCATCAGTTTATACAGCTGGATATACACTGAAGTAATGCAGGTAATTGCTCAAGGGTACAACAGCAGTGTTCTACCCGGGAATCAAACTTGTGACCTTTAGGTCACAAGACCAGTTCCTTACCCATTATACTACATTGCTGCTCATCTAGTTCTTAGTGTTCTATCTATCTATCTATCTATCTATCTATCTATCCTAGACATCCTTCTATCTAGCTGTTTTCATAGTCATCAGTTTTATCATGTCTGTGTAATTGAAGCGCATAGCCTACATTCTCATTGTGTCTTATCACCCTGCACCTGACATTTATGTATACATGCATGTATCTATGAATGTGTGTATATATGTATGTGTATACAGTGAGTTCCATATTGTTTGGGACAAAGGCATATTTCACATTCCCGAATTTTACATTTGTTATCAAACAATTCACATTTGGTTAAAGTGCAGATTCTCAGGTTGTATTAAATGGTATTTTTATACATTGTGGTTTCATCATGTAGAAATGACAACACGTTTTATACATAGTCCCCCATTTGATAAGAATTGAATTGTTTGATTACAACTCTAAAATTGGTGAGTACACGGACATAGATATAGCCTAATATTTAAGTTTAATAACTGAGTTAATCACCAAACTAAGTTATTTGGTTAATACATAGTATTTATAGAATAATGAACAGATTATAATTCAATTTAAAAAAAACATGATTACTAGCTATCTGGTTGTTTGCAATCAGTTTACTCGTGTTTTCAATGCAAAATAATACCTGCTGATACTTTACAATGATTACGATTTCCTCAAACATTCCGGGACCTGTTTCAGCACCTCAAGGCTTTGGCGGGTGACGGGTAATGTCCCGCGTTTTAGCAAAGAGCTTGCAGAGGTACCAGGCTCAGTGGGCCAGTGGCGCGTTTTAATAGCAATCTCTCGTCCCGTGGGAGGAAGCTCCGGTTTCCTGAGATCAGTTCAGGGGCCTTAAAAAGATATTAGGATAATTCGGCAGGCACGAGGGGGGTCTGAAACCAATATGGGGCGCGAGCCCACGGGACCTTTGAGTTGTGTAGCGTATGACCTTTTGCAACTGCTCAGCCGATATGCGGAAACCATATGGAGCTTTGCTGGGTCATCTGAGTAGTTTCTCAATTCGGAATGTCATCTGTGTAACGTGTCAAGAACCAGCCCAAACCGGTTCAGCGCAATGCTGTCCACCACTTTGATTGTGTGTGTGTGTAGTCCTTAAGTATTTGGACAGTGACACAATTTTTGTTGTTTTGGCTCTGTACTTCAGCACTTTAGATTTGAAATTAAATATTAAATATGATGAAAACATCAAAATCCCCCTCCCAGTTTAGGGGACCTTAAGTAATTGGACAAATTAACCACCGGCAGTTGGTGAGCTGAAAATTGGTGGGTCAAAAAACTTTCCTTTAAACTGATCATTGGCCTCAACCATTTTTCAAATTTGAAACCTCAAATTACAGCAGGCAGTCTGAACTTTAACCTCAAACTGATTGTTCCATTTCAAATCCAGTGTGATAGAGTACAGAGCCAACACAATAAAAATTAATTGTATCACTGTCCATTACTGATGCACTGGACTGTGTATGCATATATACACACGGCTGAAAAAATTATAGGAAATAACAGAATAAACGAGTGAAGAGACATAACAAATGCAGACGCTTCCATACAGATGTACCGCATGATACAATTAAGCAATTAACATCCCATCATGCTCTGCGGCGTGTGTAAAAATGCCGATCAGGCCCAGTTGCCCATCGATTTTGGATCAAGATGGCAAGAGGAAAAGATCTAAGTGACTCTGAAAGAGGTTCATTATTGCCATATACTATGGCCTTCACAGTCACCAGATCTCAACCCAGTTGAACACCTATGGGAGATTTTTGGACTGACATGTTAGACAGCGCTCTCCACCATCATTAAAACACCAAATGAGGGAATATCTTTTGGAAGAATGGTGTTCCATCCCTCCAGTAGAGTTCTAGAGACTTGTTTAATCTATGCAAGGCACATTGAAGCTGTTCAGACGACTTGTATATATATATATATATATATAGTATATATAATGAATTGCAAAATAAATTTTAAAAATCCCAGTGGGTAGGAAAAAACACTTAAACAGTGGTGAGAAAAACTCCCTGTTGGGTAGAACCCTTGAGGGGGACCTGTCCACAAATTTCCAAAACGATAAATAAGAAAGGTCTGATTGGCCTGGCTGGCCATGCCTGTAAAGGGGGGGTCTGCACCATCTGTGACCCTGCTCCCCCAAGTAGCCGAAAAACACCAGTGGTCCTGAAGGGACTGAGCAACACTCCCTGCTCCTGTATCACCAATATAACATTCAGTGTAACTTTGAAAAGCTGTCGTTTTATGTCCAAGAACACACACTCAAGCGGGAAGCAATACTTTAAAGCTCTACCACAAGGCCCGGCTTGAGACATATACTGGAATGAAGATTGCGCTAGTCGCAGTTTTGAATGAGCAATCTGATTGGTCGAGAGTCCTAAGGCAGGCCACACTACTGGTCGCCCCCCCATTTGTTTGAAAAGCAGCCCGGCTGTTTCAGATTCTTAGCTTACGCTGCAGAATGAACGCTTGTCGCTGGTGCAGAACCCAGCAGTTTGGCGTGTCCGTCATTAGAAAAGCCTGCTTACCCGGACAGGCGAGATGAAAAATGAGTGAATTAATGGAGCAGTGCTTCTGAGGCAGCTTATTCATGAAAACGGATGGGAAGTGACTGCTGTGGGTCCAATATGCTACACCAGCGATCCCCTACCTCTCCTCCCTCTGCCTGTCAACTGTATGCCCTATGAACTGCAGCAAAGGCTATTCTTCCTTCTGTAAAGGGTCATATTAGGTATATAAAACCACAGAATTTTTCATATTAAAAACAGCTACTGTTCAATCCCTCGTATTTTTATATAGTCCCATAAAACATGTAGAGGGAATCTGCGATGCTTGAATTTTGGTTCTTCTTTGCGTGTAAAAGAGATCGCGCCCTGCGGTCGCCCTCCGGGAAGCGAGTTCACCAATCGGCACTGAGGGAGGAAATGTGACGTGGGGGGGGTGGTCAGCGGCCGGGCGCGTCTCTCCTCAGCATGACCGTTCACTGCGGTTCGCCATCCGTCGCCACCGCTCGTGGGTATATCTGCGGTACGTCCGCCGCAATCAGCAGCATCTCCCGGTACAGTGTCCCCGAGTGCAGCGTCTCCCAGGTATGGTGCTGCTGATTGACCGTGAATGTGGCCAAGCTGCAGGTCAGGAGCATTGTACCAACACGGAATGCACCCGTAAACAAGGGCAAGTTTTTGTCAGGCCGCACACCTACTTTAATAAGAACCTGTGGAATGCTTTAAGACGTTATCCAATCAGCCAGTCCACCCTGAACAATACAAGCGCCCACGCCACCTGGTTATTCAGCTCTAGCAGTGCATACTGGCAGAATTCAAATGGGATAATATTGCACTGCATCATTGTAAAAGGAAGTCAATACAATCTGTATTATCAAATCAGCATAGTTTTGGTGTGTGGAGTACTGACATACTTTACATTCTCTGAAGGAAGAGAATCAGGAAGCCTTATAAATAATGAGTAGCATACCCACAATGCATTGTGCTCTCCACAGTGAATAAATAAAAGAGGCTGTTGTACTTTTTTTTTTGTTTTCTCCAATAATTGGTTGCTCATTGTGGTGAACTCTTAAAAATCAGAACCATGGACAGCGATTCTGACGTTGTAGACCAGTTTTTTATATAATTTATCCCCTGGAACAGTGTGGGGCCCATCCATGCACTAGAACAGTACCTTAACAGATACCAGACCATGGGGCCCATCCACACACTAGAACTAGTGTCTTAAAAGGCTAAAGCGATTGCTTTCTTTAACTTGCATGTGATGGAAGAAGGGAGAAAGTCAGTGGCATGAAAGAGCAGGCAGTCCCCCTCTGAGCAGGTCTGCAGTCAGGAGTCTCCATGTGACTCTCTCTCTCTGACAGGGGGCCACCGGAAATCACCGAAAGCATCGCCCTGGAGGACGGAAAAAGTTGAGATGTGAAATCCATCTCTGGACATCCTCTCACTTGAGCTCCAGGGTGAATTCCTCTCATTGGACATCCTCTCCCTCGAGCTCCAGGGCGAATTCCTGTCCTTGGGAACCAGAGTGTTCATAGAAGCAGAGAACTCAGCCCCCTTGTGATCAGGTAATTACACCCCAGGAGTAAGAAAAGCTCCCACTGCAGAGCCTTCCTCACAGCATTCCTTTGTATGTGACCTCAGACTCCTGGCCTGCCCAGACTCTGGAGTTTGTGAACACAATTCCTGTAGCTTCGTCACACGGTTGTGTTGGATGGAACAGCAGAGTCATCTCAGTCACACAACAGTCAGACATGTATGTAACATACGACCGTATATCTTTATTTTACTAGCACAATCTCTCTTACTGTATATTCTGTACTGTGCACAGAGCATGCTGGCTAAGCAAATAAATCGTAGGACACAAATACCATACTATATAAACCAGTGCACTGCATATGTCTGTGTGTGTGAGCATGGATATAATTAATATGATGAGTGATAAGGCTATTTCTCCATGACATGCCTGGTGCATTTCTAGCCTGTTTTCCCCATTAAATCCCGGGCTGAAGGAGCAGGTGTGAGGGGTGTTCCGGACGTGCTTCTCACATTGCTCATTTCCACCGGACATAAGGATCCTCCCTGGGAACCCGTCAACTCCATCCCCGCAGGGTCCAAGATGGAGGCCCACGGACACAGTTGCCAAAGAGCAGGCTATTTCCAGCCTCAGACAGGGCAGTGGAGAATAGCCGTGGCGACTGGCGTTTCAGCACGCAGGAACTGTTTCAATCAGAGGAGAGGAAGATGTTGTTTGGTGAGTAAAAAAGAAGACCTCCATCTTACACTTTGGGAAACCACATGAATCTCACATGTCTGAGGTGCTTCTATAATTAGGACCCAGAATACAAAATTGTTATTCTGTGACATTAAATGGCAATGTTCTAGAGCAAATATCACAGAATTCACTAAATTCTAAGAACTAAAACACCCTCTGACAGCTGCGTAGCATTGATGAACTAAAGTGCCCTCCAATATTATACACTCTTAATATAGACAAGCAATGAAGGCTGTATGAAGTATACCATACTGGTAATGTGCAACCTAGTCTCACAACCCATTCGTATCTATTCAACAAATTTCCAGTACCCTGAAATTTATACTTATCCTACAAAATAGGGACTGCTCAGGTTATGTGACTTGACAAGTTTCTCCGAATCATTAGGAACCAGAACGAAAATCCAACATTTTTCTCTCACCGGTGAAACATACAGGCAAGGTAAGTCAACGCAATTACATCTCCAGCAGGCACTTATAAAGAAAGCCATTCGTATTTCGAAAAAACTGCAATTTGCTCCCCTCCTTCGCTGTAATGCCTTGGCTGCCACCATCAACCTGAGCGAGCAAATGGCTAACAGAGCACTCAGTGTGGCCTCTGAGAGAGCGAGGGACGTCTGACAGGTCTCCTCTCGCAGTGAGGAGTTCAGGCTGAGACCCACACACTGTGCGGGCGCGTGCGGGAGGGAGCGCGACCAACGCTGGGGTGGGGGGTCGTATCGGGTGGTCCGGCAGGGCCTCAAACTTGTGACGGCCTAGCATCGAGCAGGGCCTTTTTTTGCCTTTAAATGTAGACCCTGGGATCATCAGTCACATGTAAATGGAGCAAAGATTGTGCAGTGTGAAAGATAGTCCAGTCTGTCTCACACCACTTCATTGGCTGTCTGAAAGAGCATCACCATTCAGGTTTGAATCCTTACTCCCCTGCTTTGCTACACTGCCTTGAGCATCCACACTCAGCATCAGAAGTGAACAAAACTGGACACCCAGAAGTGAACATCCACAGCACCATATTCTTTGGTGAAGGCATTTCATTTATGTGTGACAACAACAGCAGATGCAAGGCACAGATCTTTTTCTTTTATCTGTGCACGGAAAAATATCCTGGAGAAAAAAAACTTCACAAAAAACATTTCTGGAACTAGACTTCAAATTCACAGGGAGGCCTCGTATTTTCGCATAAATTAACACATTCCGACATGTATGACGTTAGCTGAACTAGTGCATGCTATTCATAGCTGCTACACGATCTAACCGGGAGAGCTGGTCTCCTCTCCTCCTCGATGAGGACACAATTTGGGTTTTCTGAAAATCCGTTGGTTCCTAATTACATTTATTATTTATTATAGCAAACATAGCGGCTCAAAACTGAATTATCATGTCTCAAATAAGTGCCGCTTGAGGTGTCTGACCAGCAGCATCAGACAATCCAGATGAATATAAGCAGATCTATAGGCTGCTGTAATAGAGTCTGCTCCTTGATACCCTTCACTGAAGTGTGCCTGCTGAGCCAAAATGGCTATATCTTCCTAAAGCTGTGACAGGTCCCCCAAACAGGATCCATGACCAATCAGTGCAATACCCCTTTAAGAAACTATACAGCCTGTCTCACGGATCACAGATTTAAAAAAAGTTATGGTTCCCGGTCACACATTATTAGGCTTTCTAACGGGAGCATTATCACAGTGGGGCAGTTCCTAAAGAAACTGTTTCTGTGGTTCGCATGTGTGACCATGCCAGCTTCCGGCTTCAAACCCGAGTCGGAGTAAAGCTAGCCCTCCCCAGTCCCTTTCCATCTCCAGCACCATTATCTTCTTTCAGTTCATTAAAGCTAAAGATGCATTAAAATCATCATTGATATATAAGGAGGACATTCAGAAGGTTAATCACTAGGGACATGAAATTATACAGCTAAGCAGCGTATAGGATTTCCCTGGTTAGTGATGCATGCAGTGCCCAGCCTATTGTCTGGCCCGTGGACAGGTAAACCACACTGATTGTGGGTGGATTGTAATCACTGATAGGCACACAATGGGTCACCTTTTCCCACCCTATCCCTTAGAGTCACATACATACATATTGCTAAAACAGAGACATATTGGGCACCGGTAATAAACTGACATACTTTCCACCATTTTGTTTTTCTTTTTAATGTCTCTGAAGCGCTGATAACACTGAAGTTTTCACCCATGACATTAAATAAGGTTCAAATGAACTGCCTTCCACCTCGGCCATTTTGTGAGGGAGGGGATATTGGTTTTCAAGAGCACAGCCAAGCTGGATTTGGTATCAGTCGGTCAAATAATATGCTTGCTTACATGCGGTGGTCATGAAAAGGAAGGTGTTTAAATATTTAATGGCTTCCTCACGTTACAGGTGAACAGTAACCTGTCTTCCCGGGATCTCGTTGGAGAGGGCACCCAGTCACCTTTAAGCACTGCAATGGAGGCCTGGTGGTGGACATCTTGAGCAGGGAAGAAGGCCACTCCTGAGCTTAATTTGAGCTTAATTCCACCTACTAATAATCTTCATCAACAAAGGTGGGTTTTTATTTAGTTATTATGTCATTTTCATCACAGAAGAAATGTCATTGACAGACATTTTTCGATATAATTTTCCTATATATAGCGATATAAATTAATGCTGGCTCTGTGCTTTCTCCACCGCGATCTGGTGGCTATTGCAATATTAAGGATCGGCGTGTGAGGGAAGGGCATCCAGTCAACCTTTTCGGTCAGAAGGGAGACCGCAGTGCACCTCACGGTCAGGACAGGACACCCCTGCTTTTGTCACATTCTCACATTGTCACGGTGACAGGAGAGGGGATGAGGGTCAGAGAGTCGTTACCCTGGGCCCCCGTAAAAAGGGCCCGGAGGGGTCAGAGCGACGGGGTCAGTCCCGGGTCACTTTCTGATCGTGGAGGGGCGACTCCGTTTGGTTACTCCCCCACGCACAGCGATTAGGGGATCAGCAGCAGAAGCAAGCCCCATCCTTCACCAACTGTCACCTTCAAATATAGCATTGAAATATAGTCAATATTTTCACTTTTCTTCTCTTTCTATGTGTGTTTGAATGGGAATCTTTCATTTGGCACTCGCTGAGTGAAATTCTCCCCGCAATGAAACTGACTGAGATCACACCACTATTGTCTGGGGAAATAGTGTTTTAATTTCTGTTTGTGAGCCTGTTGCGTTTGTTGTGATTCCACTCTCGATTTCACAAAGCAACAGTTGCAGTGGAGGACGTAAATATCACTTATTAATTTGGTAATGGGGTGCTGGGTGACAGAATTCAGCCTGTAATTAGTAGCCTAAAAGCAGGCCTTCTTTATGTTTGTTTAACACTAGAACCACCAAGTGCCAGGCTAATTGGCATCATGATTTTACATTTTAAATGATTTAATCCGTGTTTATGTCCCAGCATGTCTTGTCTTACACAGCAATACTGCATATGCCTACATTGTTATAATGATAACATTTACTGTTAGGAAACCAGATAGATTCCTAATATTTTTACCCCAAAGACCCCCCTCTTACTGCCACGTTCAACGCTGTTGAACGCTGGTAACCATGTGTTAGTTGTTGCCCCTCTCCGGGAGCCAGATTGGCCTCTCTCACATTTCTGGGGAGGCATACTGGAAGGGACGACAAGTGTCTTTTGGTAACTTATTTCTGCTTGGTTTTTTAAGAATTTTTTTTTTAATGTAAAATGGCTACAGAGTTCAGAGCACAAAACTGCAACATCTCCAAACTACCCTATTTGTCCTTTCATTCATGCAGAAGAGTACCAAAAAAAGGTGTGGATAAGGGCTATTTGGAGAGATGTAGAAGAAGGATTTGTAGTGGGAAAAGTCTTTGCAATAGGCATGGAGCCCCACAAACAAGCACCATCAGAAGTCTTAAGCTATGATCTTACAAAGGCAAATAATTGTTTTAAAATGAAATTAATTTAATCATATGGAAACTCTCAAACATTAGATTCAACTGCTTTTAAGATAATATTCAAGAATTACATACAAAAACTGCATTTCATTCTTGGCCATGAAAGTAACGAAATCATGTACAAACGATCTGTTTCATTCTGTGTTTTTCTTAGGTTATAACACTGCCATAATTAATCAAACTACATTATTCCATTTTGAGTGAGGACTCAATCCGTTAATATGGCTAGCTATAAATTAGCCAGGGTGAAATGAATACAAAATACAAAGCCACTGTTTGTGTGTATATACAAATATACGCACGTACGTCTGCCTGTAAGCATCAATAGAAGTAAAGCCAATCTTAATTTTATAAGCCAATGCTTATAAATTTCAAGCATTACTATCTAATAATAGCTGTAGCCGTTTTGTCATCAGGTAGCGGCAGCTCTTAGCTGTATGTTCGGAATGCCTTTTTGGCACGCCGCGTGCCATTACTGAACTGCAGGTTTAAATAAAGCGAAAGAGCTGGCCACGTTCAGGAAGTCTCCCGCTATTGGGTCAGCCCAACCTAGTCGAAAATAAATATACTTTACGGGGCGTGAGAACCAAAGATAAATCATCCGGTATTTCTGCAGGTCCCCTTGTTTCCTCGTGGAGTCGGAAAGCCGTTCATCATTCCGGCGGCACAGATGGCTGTGGAGCAGCGAAAACATCCTATCCGAGCGTCTCTATGACAACACACCTGATCGCCAGTCCCTGCCGCACATTTAGAAACTGTTTCAACATTTGAAACATAAAACATAAAAACGCATCTTAAAACTGGTTTGATTAGTGCACGAGGTGCGTTTCTGTGGTGGGTTGTGATTTGTGGTAAATTAGGAAGAGGTTGCGGATTTTTATTTGTGGTTAGGGGGGTCTTCTACTTGTCTGAACCAAGAAAGCAATTCAGTTTGGTAGCCCCAGCCCATGTAAAATAAGACATCGTCAGGACAAAATCCATCTGAGATTAGGATTTTATACCCCAGTGTGTTCTTTTATGCTGATCTTGCACAGGTCCCCACTAGACCAATTAAAAGATTGTTTTCTCGTCCTTATTTTTACACGCAAAAACAGGAATGACATTTACTGTACAATGCAATGCAGACCCTTTAACAACCTGGTTCTTTAGAAAGTTTAGTAAAACCCTTAACAGCAGATGCTATTCTGAACACCTGGCGTAATGTTATTGCAATTTAAGACACTAATATCGTAATATTATTATTGTTGTTGTTGTTATCATATGTTCAAATATTTAAAAAACTAAAAAGCCTGTTTATTTATGACACAATTACTGTTGGACCTGACTGTGGTCAAACTCTGACAGAGAGTGCACTAGTGACCTGGCATGCCACGAGGGAAGAGTCCGGTGCATTGTGGGAACTGGGCCGTTCAGATCAAACTGGAAAGCAGGGCTCTGTCATTGTTTCCGACGGCGAGCTCATACGAATGCCTCTCACGTAGCTGGCAACGGCGCTCCGCATGTCTAGGCTTCCAAAGGAAGGGGAGCCAAAATACCTGCTGGGCAGTTTGGCACCCCTCTCTGCATTCTGACAACCAGATACAGCCCCTCAGCCCAGAGAAAGTTCCTCTGTTTCTCACAGAGCCGGCCCTGGGGGGATTTTATGGTGGCCTTAAACAAGAATGTTGTGGCCCGTAAGTGCTCCAACATGAACTATACCCACCACTTACCTCAAACTGTGTGGCCCAGTGCATAGAATGTTTATGATTTGTGGACTGCAGTTGCATTGCGCTGTGTATACTTCCCCCTGCTTTCCTGCTTGGTCTGTCAGAAGAGAAAAGGCCAGGGGGGTGGGGCGGAGGCAGGGGGGTTGTGGCTGGTTTGAGGTTGCATGGGAAGAGTCGCAATTGGTTGCACGGTTGCCAAGGAATCGCGTGTTCTAATTGAACATCGTTAGAAATATCTGTACTGACTAATAGATACATAACGGCAGGTGCAGAGTTTGGCTTCAAGCGCGGGATGTCTGTCAGCGTTTGGATGTAGGGTGAGCATCGAAGGCTTTGTTTTGTTGGCTCCCTCTCCAGGGATGCCTTATGTATTCTCATCTAAACCTCAGCAGCCAATGAACGGTTGTCCTTCAGCCCGGAAAGTGGAACGAATTCCATTTGCCCAGGTCAGAACAGAGTCTGAATGTGACACATGATCATCTTGGACACCTTACTTACGGCCTTGTGTTTATAGGTCAAATATCACATCTCTGTTTTTTTTATTTTTTTATTTCACCAGCATTGCGGTCCAGTGTAAGCGCATCGGTATTTTTAGTCAGAGCTAATCTGTATGGTGACACCAGCTTTTGTAGAGTACTTTTTCATTCTGCTGGCTGGTGCTGTAATACGGACACAGCTTGTGAAACCTCAGAAGTGATTCAAATGGCAGTAACTAGCTGAATAAATTTAAGGCATAAAAATGAATTTAAGTATGTTTGGTA
The DNA here is from genome assembly GCF_018555375.3 of Anguilla rostrata. NCBI lineage: Eukaryota > Metazoa > Chordata > Actinopteri > Anguilliformes > Anguillidae > Anguilla > Anguilla rostrata. The sequence goes on along the minus strand of NC_057949.1, from coordinate 15,911,569 downwards.
CAGTCATGGTTCCTCGACAAACATTTTCATCCAAAGAAAGGCAAGTTTGTTAAAGTTTATTAAGATACTGATCCATAATTCATTATGAGGTCCAGCCTCAGTTTATAGCAGTTTTGAGGGAACTTTTTCCACATTTTCAGTGATATGTATCAGGAGAAATTGCCAAATTTACTTTTTTCAGAAAAGCCCACCACCATGGCCTGAAATGCCCGTTCCTTCAAAGCTTACATTACAGGCATTTAGCAGACGCTCTTATCCAGAGCGACTTACACAACTTTTTACATTGTATCCATTTATACAGCTGGATATATACTGAAGCAATTTCGGTTAAGTACCTTGCTCAAGGGTACAACGGCAGTGTCCTACCAAGGAATCGAACCTGCAACCTTTTGGTTACAAGCCCGGTTCCTTACCCACTGTGCTACACTCCGTCCTAAAAAAGCTCTTGTCTTGGAGGGGTTGAGAGGTGGGTGGGGGAAGGGTAGGTTGGGGGGAAAGGGGTTTTGCATTTAGTTTTATCTTCTTTTTTCACATTGCTTCAGGGATAAAAACCCAAATTTCATTGTTTTCTCTTCTGCAAATTTATGCTGGGTTGGGTGAATGTAATCCCAAGATACAGAGTTTAACATTTTTTATTTTGAGAATGCATCAGATTGTTTACTTTCAGCATGAAGATTGTACTGCGATCAGTACAATCAGAGGTCTTTACATGGGCTACCATACCAGCATTGCAGGCTGTCCCTGGAAAAAATAACAATACCACAGTCTCAGGATCTAAGCTCAGAAAAAAAAAAAAATATATATATATATATACAGAACTGAGCACCTGTTCTAATTGGTAGAAATTGAAATGATCTTGTCCTACAGTTCTTCTTCAAAGGGCCCTTCAGAACATTACATCAAAGAGCAGAGTTCACGTTTTTGCTTTGTAAGCAAGATAGAATCATCAGCCTCTCAGGATTTTATTTTATAAACAAATTCTATTTTGATTGGTGAAGCCCCCAACACAGTATTCCCACTGCCACATTCCAGTAGTGCTGAGTATAGCTGTCATATATTTACACCCACATTTAGAAAGGATATGGGGCTGTACTTTGTCGAATTGGCAGGACAGAGACTAGCATAATACTGGAGGCTTTGAAAAGCCTTTTCTTCTCTTCTCTAGATGAAAGCAAGTGAATCAAAGTGCTGGTACATTTCATATGTAATCCACCTCCATATACTGAACTGAAGAGGTGTCGGCGCTGGTGTTAAGACATGAGAAACAGGCGATTAGAGAGGTACCACCTCCTGTGGAAGAGATTATCATCACACGGTCCACAGTTGGTAAGCACGGGCCCTGTAACGGGGGAAGGGGAGTGGAGGGGTTTAATATTAGTTCTGCATAGTAGGTCAGAAAAAACTCTAAATAAGGAGGTGAGGACCGTTAGAAATGTCAACGAGTTGGTGGGGAGCAAGGTACTGCAAGTATAAGAGTCTTAAGATAATTTCAAGATGTCTGTGTGTGAGAGAGAGAGAGAGAGAGAGAGAGAGAGTATGTAACTAGTGTGATTCGTTTAGAAGGAAGAAAGGGAAACTACACAAAATATTAAATTATATTAATAAAAGAGGCTTTGATATGACTGGACTGTACAGGTGTGCAAACAAGGGTAACGGTTAGCGCCCCAGGAGCTAAGCACTGTATGAAATCCTGAGTCTGTATTCGTCATGACTCAGTGTTGAGTGACCTTGTCTCTGATCTTTCAAGATGGCTGTCCTGCCTGCCCGCCACCATGACAGCTCAGTTACATCAGGGTTCCACTGTAAGTCAACTATACAAAGATCCAGATCCAGTTCCAGGCTGTTTTAATTCACCTGTTGCTTATATGTTACATGTGACTGACTTCCAGACATGTCTTTGTGGAACATTTGTGGAACAGTTCCACATGTTCTGCAAAGGCATTTACCTCCCCACCTTTTTTTAAATGAGACATTTCATTGGACCATCTGTTTCCATCGGCAACAGAGCAACTCGGTGATAGCCAATGGGAATGCATAAGCGCAAGGCCCCATGTGAACTCGGAACCTGTGATTGGCTAATGGAGCAACAGCCCTGGCAGCAAAGCGTTGCCCGTGATTCTGGTGCCGCACACCCCCCCACCAATTCACCTCACTGGGGCAGGTACAGACAGATCTATCTGTACCCTCCAAGGTGAGGAACACGTCTCTCCTAAAAATGACACCTGTCTGTTTTCTCCTGGCTGCCTGCTGGGCTTTGAGTTTCACGTGTCACAATGACTCAACTTTTACGCACCTAGGATGTGGGCGTAAATACACAAATGTCTGTATGATAGAGAATTCGATTTTTACTGTGTGCATTTAGCATTTCTGATTTTTTATTTATTTATAGCAAGTCTTATAATGTCTGCCCGGGATCGTAAGGGCTCTGATTGGCCAGGAGAGAGAAACTGAATGCCTCTCATTGGCTGAGGAATTAGAGACACTGAGTCATTGGCTCACGCTGCAGCTGCAGGGTTTCGGATAGGACGAGCAGCCAGCTCCTCACTTCATCTAACTGAGTTCATAGAAAGCAACAAGCCTCCAGCCTCCCCAAGCCCGTGTATATGCAGTGTATATGCACAATTAGTAGATCAGATATGTACCCCAAGGGTACTGAGACTGGCTTTGGGGACCCCTGTGTACGCTGGCTTTCATTCAAACTGCAATTGCAATCCAAAAACATTCAACAAGCTGTCAATTTTTCATAATTTGACACTTTTCAGATTTTGAGGGAATATTTCCACTCTTAATCCGCATTATGTCAGAAATAGTTATGCATGCCATAAAGGATAAAATTCCCATATTGCTTATTGCTACATTGCCAAAACTTATGTAAAAAAAAAAAAAAAAGCTTTAAAAAAAAATTTAAGGCTGAAACAATAGGCTCCTAAATGGCTAAAGTGTGGACACAAGGCCACTAATACTAGCCATTTGGTAAATAATGAAATATGAATTCAAGTTGAAGGAAAAAATTATGAAAGAACTTAAATGTTTGTTCAACAGTCTTAGTTCAGCAAGAGATTGCCTGTGATGGAAACTAGCATTCACAGAGGGGTTCCCCCAGGACAGAGTTTGAGAACCAGTGCTGTAGATAATGGGCAAAATGGAGACCAGTGCTTCTGGTTCATTTTGGGGTCACATATTGATCAACAGTTGTTTCTGCCGTTCTCCCACAACCACAGAGAAGAATGTTTAAGAGCCATATTGTGTCACTAGGAAAGGCAATGCGCCGCAGGCCTAACATCAGTTTATTTATTTGTGCAGCACTTTTTTTTACAGAGAAAGTGTCACAAAGACGCTTCACAGTGGACCAAAACCCTGGCCTGAACCCCCAAAAAGGGAGCAATCGAGAAACAAAAATAATAAACGGTTAAATAAAAAAACTCACCAGTGGGAAGAATAACACTATGATACAGCTTTAATATGGATGACTAGTCCGTTCGTCTCTCTAATACATCTGAATATGTATGATCACTCAACACATAAACGTCCCTTTATATTTTAGCGGGCTATTCAGCCCAATAGACAGCAGTCAGTCACACATCGGTAATACATACCGATAGAGTGAAATAGACTAATGGCTGTATTAGACACATTTCTGTAAGGACCAGATGTTTATTCTTTACAGTAATTACAAATTAAGTGAAAAAGAAAAAGCACCCGATTAAGAATTTTCCGGTTTTGCATACGAGGACATAACCAGCTGTCATCTAGAGCTACAGCTCTTTCGTAAACTCATAAATATTTATATTTTCACATAATTATCCCCAGGTAATCCCCACATTTCCTTGCATATCTTTTTATTATGATGTGATTTCTTTTTTACTAGCACTCCACTGCATGGAAGAAGGGAGCATATGCATCTCAGTATGTTTAAGATGGACGCGGCTCATTTGTACAGGTATGAAATGCGCTACACCTTTCTAAATTAGAACACTGTGCCAGCTTTTCCCGAGGATAAGGCTAATGTATTAATGTATTCGACATTTTAAAATTATTTTTAAATGAGTTCCGATTTGAAAAAGCGGCAGCTCTGACAAACAGAGCAATAGAGTGTTTACTGCACGTGACTCTGAGTGGGTCACGTCACCCTGAGCGTGGCTGGAAGCTAACATCTCCATTCTCTACCATTGCAGTAAGTAGGCCTACCTTGGAGAGGAAAAGCTACACGAGACAATTATGCAGTTTTTGCTTCTTTGTGCCGCGCTGCTCTCGATGTATGGATTTCACGTCTGATTTCGCGTCTCCCATTATGTCCAGAAAAGGCGAGCAGATGCTGTTGAAGTAAATCCATATAGAGCTTTGCTTTCGATGCAGGAATGGGCCATTTTAGCCACTCCGGATAAATGCGCACTGGGATGACATGCCCATTGGTGACAGACAGACAACAAGAAAACCAGAATTGTTTGGCTTGGAGAAAAGAACTGCGCAATAGGAAAGCAATTTACTCTGCAGCCGTCCCGAAGCCGATTTTTAAAAGCTCAGCTCGAGACGCCGGGTCAGTGACATCAGCAGTCTGAAAGAAACGTTTCCACCGGATCAGCTGCTGTGTGAGCGCGCCCAGTGATGGTAATAATGATGACATCACCTCAGAAGATTATCCACCGTAAAATGGCTAAAGGCAGCTAAAATTCACCACGACAGGTGAATCTGAGGCAAACATAACAAATGTAAGATTAGTTTCAGAGTTAAGAGAACATTTTTTTTTTATTTTATACATATGTAAAGTATTAATTTATTATTAAAGTTATTATATTAACATGTGAAATTTCTCATTTATAGAATGCAAACACCTCATGGACCTGGCTTGCAACTCACTCACCCACTCACTCACTCAATAGCTCACCTATTCAGTCAGTCAGTCAGTCAGTCACTCACCCAAGTGCTATTACCAGACAAGTAGCTGAAATTTGGGGTGCTACATAATAGTTGTCCAGTTTGATAATACTTCAGTGATGGCTGAACTCACCATTGTGTTTGTGGTAAAAACGCAGCTATGAAGGAATTAAATTATTAAATTTCTCTTTAAACAGACAGAATTAAAACAAGACCAGGTTAAAATGTAGCATATGGCTGGACCGAACCGGTCGATGTCACAGACATGCGCGGTGTAACTTTATCACTCACTCAATCAGTCAGTCTGTCAGTCAGTCAGTCACAGACATTCAACGTTTGTGGGGCTGGCCCCGCTGTTGCATTATGGTGCATTATGGGAGCTGTTTTCTGGGGAGAATACATGATTCGTGGCATGGTGTTTTTTAATTGATCAATTCTGCTCAAAGTTTAACGTTCATAGATATGGCACGTTGTCAATCACAAGATGAGTGAATATTCATCAGTCAGCCTCAACAGTGAGAAAGCGCTATCAGTAATTTATCGTCCCTCTCAGTCTCTTGGTACAGTATATAGGCCTGTAGGGAACTTCTTAATGCCTCAGTCCAGTACTTCCTAAATAAGACCATAGCCTCCCTGAAACATCCATAAGCATTTGCCTTTTTTTCATAGTACATGCATGTCACCAAATCTGAGTGGATCAATTTGTTCAGAATACAAACACAGATCCTTGTTAAAAGAATAGCCTTATTTTGTGGATGAAACCAATCATTTTTGCCACAAGCAAAAACAGAATCCAACACACCTCACAGTAGCGAGAGTTTGCCATTTGTGTGAACAATTAGCATTTGTAAAATCACTACGTGGAAACACCTCTTCTGAAAGCACTTTGTGACAATATAGCACCTGTCCTAACAATGTTCATATTTGGACGACAACAGAGATGGGGTCGGACTTGTCCGGCACAGACACTTTGGACGACAGGTAGGACATCTTCCCGTTAGCTCTACCGAGCTAGTAGCGCCAAAACAGTGGGAAAATTCTGACCATTTCCGACCTTTGACCTTTGTCGGTGTCTTTCAACAACTTGAATTAGAATTTCCCCATTTTATCAGCATTGTCATGGCTTTCTGTCTGGGAAAATGCAGAAAAGTTTTTAAAAATTATTATTTTTTTACATGTTTATGAATGGGGCGAAGGTTCCATACTCCCCCTCACCGCCCCCCGGTGGTACTGCTGGCGACCAACCACCAGTGTGCCTCCGCCCCCGATAACCCCAATCCCAATCTGTTTTGATGGGGGGGGGGGGGTGGTCTTTGGCTCTGATGTCCACAACAGATGTTCCTCTCCTGTTTTTTGGGTGGGGAGGTGACATTGTTTTATCATTATTTTTATATGCTTGACCTTTACATGAGTGTAACTGATCCGAGGTGCGGGTTTGGGAGGTAGCAAAAAGAGCTGCTTCAGAAATTTGCGCAGGACGACGCACAGGGGCAACATTTCAACACCCTCTGCCCCCCTAACTGCCCCCCCCCCACCCCCCCATCGCCCCCACCTCGCCGTTTTTAAGTCGCAGCTTTAGATATGAATGTTCGCCATGTGACGGCCGCGGCGGCTCTGTTTCGGACAGCACTCTCGCACCCCTCTCCGTGTCCCCTGTCCCATCTCAGGCAGCTCTCATCGCTCATTCTTACACAGTCATATTATGGTGATGGCTATTCAATATGGTCTCCAGCACTGTATGAGGTACAGTTACTTAGCCAAGCAGTCCATTGATGAATTTAAATATATTGTACTTGTATGTATATATATATATATATATATATACACTCACCGGCCACTTCATTAGGTGATAGGAGTGGCACCCGGTGTGGTCTTCTGCTGCTGTAGCCCATCTGCTTCAAGGTTTGACGTGGTGTGCGTTCAGAGATGCTCTTCTGCATACCTCGGTTGTAACGAGAGGTTATTCGAGTTACTGTTGCCTTTCTATCAGCTCAAACCAAATTGACCATTCTCCTCTTACCTCTGCCATCAACAAGGCATTTTCGCCCAGAGAACTGCCGCTCACTGGATGGTTGTGCGTGAAAATCCCAGTAGATCAGCAGTTTCTGAAATACTCAAACCAGCCCATATGGCACCAACAACCATGCCACATTCAAAGTCACTTAAATCACCTTTCTTCCCCATTCTGATGCTTGGTTTGAACTTCAGCAGATCGTCTTGACCATCTCTACATGCCTAAATGCATTTAGTTGCTGCCACATGATTGGCTGATTTGATATTTGCGTTAACGGGTGCAGTGTGCAGTTGAACAGGTGTACCTAATGAAGTGGCCGGTGAGTGTGTGTGTGTATGTATATGTATATATATATATATATATATATATATAGAGAGAGAGAGAGAGAGAGAGTTACTTTTCAGTTGGAAAGGGGGCATATTGAATGAAAAGCAAATGTAACTGCATATTATACGTATATAGCACGCACATATGTTTCATAATAACGTTGAGAAGACAGCAGACACAGTAGTCACAGCAGTATGATGAAAACACAATGGCATGGGAACATAACAAAAAACGGGAAACACTACAAAATAAGAAAGGGACACAAAGTAAAGGGTAGCTGTGTTGCCTTCGTAAGTGATCAACAAACCCACATATATAAGTTTGGACATCCCAAGCTAACTTTCAAGGACGGCCAATTCCACTACTGTGCTAATTCTGTGGTTCTGTAGGTCTATTCACGATTATTCTCAGAGAGCGAACCTATCACAGGTGCCCGTGAAATGGAGAACCTGCCATTTTAAACCATCTGAGCTGTCATGTGTAGAAGACACCCTTCTGTTCCGTTGTCATCCCGTGAGATAGTTCCGTTGTTCCGAGTTTTTCCCGATTCGGAAATGGCGACGTCTCTGGTGGCACTTCATGCCGCGGACACGACACCGCCGTCAGTTTGGTGGGAAGGAAATCATAAATCTGTCTGCGCTGGCTCTGTCGGTCCGGCTTGTGGGGGGGTGGGGGGGGGAGCGCTGCAGGAAGCCGCTGCTCTGTGGGTTAGCGTAGCGCCTCCAGCTGAGGAGGAGGTGCTGGGAGAACCAGGAGAGCCAGGAGAGGGGAGGAGGAGGAGTCACCAGCCCCAAGGGAGATTCACCTTCCAGGGGTGAGTCAAGCCCTCATCAGGCTCTCCCATAAGCCTGGCCTGCAGCCACGCTCTCCAAAGCCACCGTCGCTGAAAGCCCAGGCACTTCGCTTAGGATTGGACAGGGGCAGCCGAGGAACCTCCAATCAGAAGTGGGGGGCGGGTCAAATTCCATGACTCTGCCACTCTCAGGAGTCTTTCCGCGAATAAGACGCTCAGGCAGCTGACGCCATGATTTCGGCCTAAGCGAACGAGTGAAGCTCACCCCCCCAGCCTTTGCCCTTCCCTCCAGACCCCCCCCCCACCACCCCCCACCCCCCCACCACAGACACTGATACTGGTGAGAACAGGTCACAGAAGCAGAGAGCAGATTCCCAGGAAACGAGGGGGGGGGCGTGGTGGGGGGGGGCCATGCTCCGCCTCTCCTGTTACATCACGGGAAGCAGACGACTGGCACAGTGCGAGCGTAGCTGAGGTAAGACTGGCGCTGGGAAGTTATTCTGGGTCCACAGCCCCCCCCCCCCCCAAGCTGCGCCAAACCCTGCCCAAATGGCTTGATTCCAATAAGCTTGATTCTCATCTGCATAACCCACACTGCAGGTTTAGTAGGAGACATATGCTTCGTTTTATATTAAACTGCAAATTTCTGTCACTCCGAGTGCCCCTGTTTCTGCAAAGCTGCAAAATTAGTGTCCTTCACAGGGGGAAAAAATGCATCGTATCCATATCTCCCTCCATCTGCACCGTACCCAGGAACGCCTTTTATACAGCCAATCCATGTCTAGTAAAGGTTTGTGGTTTTTTGTTTCATTTTTTTTTTTTTTACATATTTAACATGGCCTACATGCCTTTAAAGCTTGAAATGAGAAAAGCTATAGTCAGGGAGTGTAGCTTTACTGTACAAAGCTATAGTCAGGGAGTGTAGCTTTACTGTACAAAGCTACAGACAGGGAGTGTAGCTTTACTGTACAAAGTTACAGACGGGTAGTGTGGCCTGTCTGTCTGTTTTTAATTGCTGTTACCCTTTCTGTTTCTTTGTACAGAGTATAGCATATGGCATAATGTCTCCAGGTTCATAGCAGTACCTCGGTTGTACTCAAAGATAAATCGGCTCCACAAAAGGATTTGGAAGACAGTGGATCTGTGTTCAACGTGAAAGTGAACACTTTTTCAGTCCTGCACTGACATCTCCTGGTGGAACACAAAAATGCAGGGACAATTATCCAGCCCCAGAAGGTGAATGAATACCTGTGTAGTACCACAAACACCACACAAATACCTATATTATACTTTACTCTATCTGATATCAGAAAACAGAAAACAGACATACTGTATATAATTCACCCAATCATGCTTTTATTGCTGGGCCATACGCGTGGAGCTGCTCAGTGCTAGAGCTCTGCGCAGCCACATTTCCATTGGCTACCCGCCGTTGGGTTTGTGAAGCTGAGGACGGTGTATAATCTTGCCTATCAGCACTATCAAAACGTCAAAATACGTGAAATTCAACCCAAAATTGTGCTTTCCCTCACAATTATTTAGCTGACCTCGCAAAGACAAGTTAGTTGAAAGCTCCCAGAAAATAGGGCATAGGATCATCAAACCACTGCTAGAGTGTTCACAGTCAGCGGCCCCGATAAGCAGAGCCAATGCTTCGGGCGCTACCACCCCGCGCGATTTTACACGAATATTTCCAACCCTGACTTTAAGCCGCCGACCGGAAAAAAATGCAGCCGGCTAACGCTTTCAATGTTCAATAGCTCCCAGACAATAGGGCCTAGGACCATCAAACCACTGCTAGAGTGTTCACAGACAGCGGCCCCGAGAAGCAGAGCCAATGTTTCGGGCGCTACCACCCCGCGCGATTTTACACGAATATTTCCAACCCTGACTTTAAGCCGCCGACCGGAAAAAAATGCAGCCGGCTAACGCTTTCAATGTTCAATAGCTCCCAGACAATAGGGCCTAGGACCATCAAACCACTGCTAGAGTGTTCACAGACAGCGGCCCCGAGAAGCAGAGCCTATGTTTCGGGCGCTACCACCCCGCGCGATTTTACACGAATATTTCCAACCCTGACTTTAAGCCGCCGACCAGAAA